>NW_026892309.1:0-4571 GCF_015708825.2 Lethenteron reissneri | reverse complement strand
CCCGTATCTCCCGTGTATCCCCGTATCTCCCCGTGTCTCTCCGCGTGTCTCTCCGTGTCTCCCGTTGTCTCCGTGTCCCCGTGTCTCCCGTGTCTCTCTGTGTCTCCCCGTGTCTCCCGTGTCTCGCCGTGTCTTCGCGTGTCTCCCCGTGTCTCCCCGTGTCTCTCCGTGTCTCTCCGTGTCCCCGTGTCTCGCGTGTCTCCCCGTGTCTCACCGTGTCTCCCGTGTCTCGCGTGTCTCCCCGTGTTTCTCCGTGTCTCCCGTGTCTCACCGTGTCTCCCCGTGTCTCACCGTGTCTCCCCGTGTCCCCCGTGTCTCTCCGTGTCTCCCCGTGTCTCCGGTGTCTCCCCGTGTCTCACCGTGTCTCCCCGGTCTCCGCTGTCTCCCCGTGTCTCCCCGTGTCTCACCGTGTCTCCCCGTGTCTCCCGTGTCTCCCGTGTCTCCGCGTGTCTCCCCGTGTCTCTCACCGTGTCTCTCCGTGTCTTTCCGTGTCTCCGCGTGTCTCCCGTGTCTCCGCGTGTCTCCGTGTCTCCGCGTCTCCGCGTGTCTCCCCGTGTCTCCGCGTGTCTCCCCGTGTCTCCCCGTGTCTCCCCGTGTCTCACCGTGTCTCCGCGTGTCTCCCCGTGTCTCCCCGTGTCTCACCGTGTCTCACCGTGTCTCCGCGTGTCTCCCCGTGTCTCCCCGTGTCTTCCCGTGTCTCACCGTGTCTCGGCGTGTCTCCGCGTGTCTCCAGGTCTCCAAGTTGTCTCAGCAGGCTGCAATGCTCCAACTGGTGTCTGCATCGACTCAGCACGTAAGTCCGCACACAGACACAGACAAAGCTCCCCCAGGTAGCCTCTATCAGGGCTGTAGGGGTAAGTGCTGTTAGTAGTAGCGAGTAGCAGCAGCAGTGTCTATGTACTACACACACAGACACAGACAAAGCTGCCCCAGGTAGCCTCTAGCAGAGCTGTAGGGGCAAGTGCTGTTAGCTAGCGAGTAGCACCGACTATGATACACACACACAGACAAAGCTGCCCCAGGTAGCCTCTAGCAGAGCTGTAGGGGCAAGTGCCGTACACACAAACCAAGCTGCCCCGTGTCTCCCTCTCCTCCTCCCCTCCCCACAGGGTCAGACTCACACCGTCGCTCTCTCCCAGGGCTCCAGCCCTGGTCGTCTCACACAGCCGCTCCATCCAGCAGCTCAACCAGCAGATACTGCACGTGCAGCAGCTGCAGCTGCAGCTGCAACAGCAACAGCAGCAGCTGCAGCTGCAGCAGCAACAGCAGCAACAGCAGCAGCAGCTGATCGCCAGCCTCGCACCTCCACAGCAAATCCATACACCCCCGTTGCAGCTGCAGCAGCAGCAGCAACGGCAGCAGCAGCTACAGCAACATCAGCTGCAGCTACAGCAGCAGCTACTGCTGCTGCAGCAGCAGCTACAGAAGCTGCAGCAGCAGTAGTAGCAGCAGCAGCAGTAGCAGCTACATCAGCTGCAGCAGCAGCAGTAGCAGCAGTAGCAGCAGTAGCAGTAGCAGCTACGTCAGCAGCTACATCAGCTGCTGCTTTGACTTTAGCCTCCTAGTCTAGCTGGGTGCACCTTGACTTTATGCTCTGTGACTGCGCTTTGTACACTTGCAGTAGTGGTAGTAGTGGTGGTAGTAGTGGTGGTGGTAGTGGTAGTAGTGGTAGCAGTAGTGGTGGTAGTGGTGGTAGTGGTAGTAGTAGTAGTGGTGGTGGTAGTAGTAGTGGTGTAGTAGTGGTGGTAGTAGTAGTGGTGGTAGTAGTAATAGTAGCAGTAGTGGTAGTAGTAGTGGTGGTGGTAGTAGTGGTGGTAGTAGTAGTGGTAGTAGTAGTAGTGGTGGTAGTAGTTGTGGTAGTAGTAGTGGTGGTAGTAGTATTAGTGGTGGTAGTGGTGGTAGTCGTAGTAGTGGTGGTGGTGGTGGTAGTAGTGGTAGTAGTAGTGGTGGTAGTAGTGGTAGCAGTAGTGGTGGTAGTGGTGGTAGTAGTAGTGGTAGTAGTGGTAGCAGTGGTAGTAGTAGTGGTGGTAGTAGTAGTGGTGGTAGTAGTAGTGGTGGTAGTGGTAGTAGTAGTGGTGGTAGTAGTGGTGGTAGTGGTAGTAGTGGTGGTAGCAGTAGTAGTGGTGGTAGTAGTAGTGGTGGTAGTGGTAGTAGTGGTGGTAGTGGTAGTAGTGGTAGTAGTGGTAGCAGTAGTGGTGGTAGTGGTAGTAGTGGTGGTAGTAGTGGTTAGTGTAGTAGTAGTAGTGGTGGTAGTAGTAGTAGTGGTGGTGGTAGTAGTGGTGGTAGTAGTGGTAGTGGTGGTAGTAGTGGTAGTGGTAGTAGTGGTAGTAGTAGTTGTAGTGGTGGTGGTGGTGGTAGTAGTAGTGGTAGTAGTGGTGGTAGTAGTGGTGGTAGTGGTAGTGGTGGTAGTAGTAGTGGTAGTAGTGGTGGTAGTAGTGGTGGTAGTGGTAGTGGTGGTAGTAGTAGTGGTAGTGGTGGTAGTAGTAGTGGTGGTGGTGGTGGTGGTAGTAGTGGTAGTGGTGGTGGTAGTGGAGGTAGTAGTGGTGGTAGTGGTGGTAGTGGAGGTAGTGGTGGTGGTAGTAGTAGTGGTGGTAGTAGTAGTGGTGGTAGTAGCAGTAGTGGTGGTAGTAGCAGTAGTGGTGGTAGTAGCAGTAGTGGTGGTAGTGGTAGTAGTGGTGGTAGTAGTAGTGGTAGTAGTGGTGGTAGTAGTAGTGGTAGTAGTAGTAGTGGTGGTAGTAGTAGTGGTGGTAGTAGTAGTGGTGGTGGTGGTGGTGGTAGTAGTAGTGGTGGTAGTGGTGGTAGTAGTAGTGGTGGTAGTAGTAGTGGTGGTAGTAGTAGTGGTGGTAGTAGCAGTAGTGGTGGTAGTAGCAGTAGTGGTGGTGGTAGTGGTAGTAGTTGTGGTAGTAGTGGTGGTAGTAGTAGTGGTAGTAGTAGTGGTGGTAGTAGTAGTGGTGGTGATGTTAGTTGTGGTGGTGGTGGTGGAGGTGGTGGTCGTGGAGGTTGTGGTGGTGATGGTGGTGGTGGTGGAGGTTGTGGTGGTGATGGTGGTGGTGGTGGAGGTGGTGATGGTGGTGGTGGTTGTGGTGGTGATGGTGGTGGTGGTGGAGGTGGTGATGGTGGTGGTGATGGTGGTGATGGTGGTGATGGTGGTGGTGGTGGAGGTGGTGATGGTGGTTATGGTGATGGTGGTGGAGGTTGTGGTGGTGATGGTGGTAGTGGTGGTGGTGGTGATGGTGGTGGAGGTTGTGGTGGTGATGGTGGTGGTTATGGTGATGGTGGTGGAGGTTATGGTGGTGGTGGAGGTGGTGATGGTGGTGGTGGTTGTGGTGGTGATGGTGGTGGTGGTTGTGGTGGTTCTATTTTAGACGCCATTTACGTCTGTGTGGTTGTGGTTGTTGTTGTGTGATGATGTGGTGGTGGTTGTTGTTGATTTGGTTGGGTTGTTGTTGTTGCCTCTGTCCTCCGGTCGCCCCCCGCCCTCTCGCTCTGAATGCCCCCGGGGCACTGAGGGCGCCTGAATGCCCCCGGGGCACTGAGGGCGCCTGAATGCCCCCGGGGCAATGAGGGCGCCTGAATGCCCCCGGGGCAATGAGGGCGCCTGAATGCCCCCGGGGCAATGAGGGCGCCTGAATGCCCCCGGGGCAATGAGGGCGCCTGAATGCCACCGGGGCAATGAGGGCGCCTGAATGCCCCCGGGGCACCTGAATGCCCCCGGGGCACCTGAATGCCCCCGGGGCACCTGAATGCCCCCGGGGCACCTGAATGCCCCCGGGGCACCTGAATGCCCCCGGGGCACTGAGGGCGCCTGAATGCCCCCGGGGCATCTTGACGCTGTTGAGGCGGCCACGTTAAATCGGTAGCAGAAATAAATAAATAAAGACGCCCTCGGTTCACTCGGCAGTGCAACGACTCCTTTGTGATGGTGGTGATGGTGATGATGGTGGTGGTGATGTTGGTGGTGGTGGTGGTGATGGAGGTGGTGATGGAGGTGGTGGTGATGGTGGTGATGATGGTGATGGTGGTGATGGTGATGATGGTGGTGATGGAGGTGGTGGTGATGGTGGTGGTGGTGATGATGGTGATGGTGGTGATGATGATGGTGGTGGTGATGGTGGTGGTGATGGTGGTGGTGGTGATGGAGGTGGTGGTGATGGAGGTGGTGGTGATGGTGGTGATGATGGTGGTGGGTAGTGGTGATGGTGGTGGTGGTGATGGTGATGATGGTGGTGATGGTGGTGATGGAGGTGGTGATGGTGGTGGTGGTGATGGTGGTGGTGATGGTGGTGGGCGTGATGATGGTGATGGTGGTGGTGATGGTGGTGGTGATGATGGTGATGGTGGTGATGGTTGTGATGGAGGTGGTGGTGATGGTGGTGGTGGTGATGGTGGTGGTGATGGTGGTGGTGGTGGTGATGATGGTGAGGGTGGTGGTGGTGATGGTGGTGGTGGTGGTGATGGTGGTGATGGTGGTGATGGTGGTGATGACGATGGTGGTGATGGTGGTGGTGATGGAGGTGGTGATGGAGGTGGTGGTGATGTGGTGGTGATGGTGGTGATAACGATGGTGGTGG
>NW_026892308.1:0-4592 GCF_015708825.2 Lethenteron reissneri | reverse complement strand
GTGGTGCTGGTGGTTGTGATTCTGGTCGTGGTGGTGGTTGGTAATGGTGGTGGTTATGGTGGTGGCGGTGGTGTCGGTGATCGAGGTGGTGGCGGTGGTGGTTGTGGTCGTGATGGTGTTCGTAGCGGTGTCGGTGGTTGTGGTGGTTGTGGTCGTGTTGGCGGTGGTTGTGGCCGTGGTGGTTGTTGTTGTTGATGGCGGTAGTTGTGGCAACAACAACAGCAACAGAGATTACACACAGAGTGTACAATTTAGATCAAACAACTTAGATTAGACTCGGAGTGAAAAAAACTCGATATAAAAAAAAAACGATTTCAAAAAGATATCAGATTTAAAACAAATTCAATTGGAGGATGCATCCAGCATCCTCCAATCCCTTCCAAATTTCACGAACTCACTCACCCATCTCTCCCCCCCCCCTCTCTCTCTGTCTGTCTGGTGGACCCCACTATGAACCACCACCACCACCACCCTCCTCCTCCTCCCCCCATCACCACCACCACCACCCCCATCACCACCACCACCCCCATCACCACCATCACCACCACCACCACCACCCCCATCACCACCATCACCACCACCGCCATCACCCCCATCACCACCACCATTACCACCACCACCACAGTGATCTAGTAACCACCACACTCCCATAACCACCACACAACCCCACTCTCGTAACGCCACCACCACCACCACAACCTCCCCACTTCCCGTAACAACCACCACCACCACCACACTCCCCGCACCACCACCACCACCAACAACTCCCACTTCCCGAACCACCACACCACCACCACAACCACTCACTCCCGTAACCACCACCACCAACAACCACCCTACTCCCGTAACCACCACCACCACCACAACCACTCCACTCCCCGTAACCACCACCACCACAACCTCCCACTTCCCCGTAACCGCCACCACACACCACAACCACCCACTCCCGTAACCACCACCACCACAACCACCCTACTTCCGTAACCACCACCACCACCACAACCACTCCACTCCCCGTAACCACCACCACCACAACCACTCCACTCCCGTAACCCACCACCACCACAACCACCCTACTTCCCGTAACCACCACCACCACCACAACCACTCCACTCCCCGTAACCACCACCACCACCACAACCACTCCACTCCCCGTAACCACCACCACCACAACCACTCCACTCCCCGTAACCACCACCACCACAACCACCCTACTTCCCGTAACCACCACCACCACCACAACCACTCCACTCCCCGTAACCACCACCACCACAACCACTCCACTCCCCGTAACCACCACCACCACCACAACCACTCCACTCCCCGTAACCACCACCACCACAACCACTCCACTCCCCGTAACCACCACCACCACAACCACCCTACTTCCCGTAACCACCACCACCACCACAACCACTCCACTCCCCGTAACCACCACCACAACCACAACCACTCCACTCCCCGTAACCACCACCACCACTCCCCGTAACAACCACCACCACCACAACCGCCACCACCTCTGTGCTCAACGTAATGTTGCATATCTCTCCGACTCTCTCCCTGTCTCTCGTCCAAGGCAATATCTCTCCAGATGATTGGATACGGTCACGCCTGCCAAACCAGGGATAGTGTGGGGGGTGGTGGGGGTCACGTGAAACAGTCGTTGTTGTTGTGGTTGTTGTGGTTGTTGTGGTTGTTGTTGTTGTACATCTGCAGGGTTGACCTTGTTGCTGTTGTTTTTGCCCTGGCAAGGCAGAGGCATCCATCCACTTACCAGACGACATCGGACCCGTGGCGCAGAGCCCCGAAACCAGCGTGGGAGGAGAGGGGACATCTCCGGGAAATTGATGTCCCAAATCACCAAATCACCCCCCCCCGCCCGCCCCAACAAGACAACACCACCACCACCAACAACAACACCAACAACAACAAACTAATTATTTGGGTATTTCGATAAAGTCACGTACGATATCTTCTTGGTTCTTTCGGTAAAGTCACTTAGAAGGGAAGTAATAAAATAATATAAATAAAACATAATAAAATAATTCTCACTACGTTTCGGCTACAACGCAAGCAGCCGTCTTCAGGTGAAGAATGAGACACTGCCAAGCTAGGAGCTTATATATAAGCTGGGTTGGAGGTGGAAGAAGAGCGCCTTAACAAAAAGAATGTGCATATCAAGAGGAATTTAGCATATTCATGGGAATGCGTAGGAGGTGGGCGGGAGGGTTTCAAAGTCATTTTGTGCCCATGCATTATGCAGGATCAGCAGCACCAACGGGAGGGCGCAGTGGCGATGTTTACACACCGCACCAGGTACTCGTTTGAGGCTGAGTCGACCTAGGGGAGGCCCAAGACCAGTTCAGATAATCGTCACTGGTGTTGGCCGTGAGCGGGAATTGAACTCGGGTTGCTAAGGTTCGTAACACAGCGCGCTAACCACTGCACCACCGCTCCCCACACTCACTCACACACACTGACTCACAGACACACACACAACACTCACACACTCACTCACTCACACAGACACTAACACACACACTCACACACAGACACACGCAGACACACACAGACACTCACACAGACAATCACACAGACACTCACACACTCACACAGTCACACACTCACACACTCACACACGCAGACACACACAGACACACACACAGACACACACACAGAGACACACACTCTCACACTCACACAGACACTCACACACACAGACACAGTCACACAGACACACACAGACACACACTCACACACTCACATAGACACTCACACACTCACACAGCCACACAGACACACTCTCACACACTCACTCACACAGACACTCACACACACACAGACACTCACACACACTCACACACAGAAACTCACACAGACACTCACACAAACACACACATTCACACACAGACACACATAGACACTCACACTCACACAGACACTCACACAGCCACACAGACACTCACACAGCCACACAGACACTCACACACTGACACACACTCACACAGACCTTCACACTCACTCACAGCCACTCACACACACACACATCGACATCGAAGTCACACGAGTGAGCGCAACAATCCACGTCGCTTAAACACCCTCACAACGCGCTTGAAATCGCAGGCATATAATGTTGAGTTGCAAACTGCTTCGCCCCCCTCCAAGTATGAAACAGGAGTGGGGGGGTGTGTGGTGGGGGAGGGGGTTGTGAGGTTTGGGACGAATTAAAGTGCAAACGTTTCCCTGAATCACTTCGTAATTAAGAGCCTAATGCATTAAAAAAAAGAAATCCCTGAAATTTACGGGTTCGAGACTACTGCTGATGGGGTGATGATTCTCGCTGTTAATCAGACACCTTGGGGAGGTGGGGTGGGGTGGGGTGGTGTTCATTAATGTTTTACCACACTACCCCTAGCCCCCTACACCCTTCATTTACCCCTGCGCCTTGTAAAAACAAGAGGTACTCATCTGCCTGCAGTGCCGTGCACAGGCAATTGCAGGGGCTGCGCCTTGTAAAAACAAGAGGTACTCATCCGCCTGCAGTGCCGTGCACAGACAATTGCAGGGGCTGCGCCTTGTAAAAACAAGAGGTACTCATCTGCCTGCAGTGCCGTGCACAGGCAATTGCAGGGGCTGCGCCTTGTAAAAACAAGAGGTACTCATCCGCCTGCAGTGCCGTGCACAGGCAATTGCAGGGGCTGCGCCTTGTAAAACAAGAGGTACTCATCCGCCTGCAGTGCCGTGCACAGGCAATTGCAGGGCTGCGCCTTGTAAAAACAAGAGGTACTCATCCGCCTGCAGTGCCGTGCACAGGCAATTGCAGGGGCTGCGCCTTGTAAAAACAAGAGGTACTCATCCGCCTGCAGTGCCGTGCACAGGCAATTGCAGGGGCTGCGCCTTGTAAAAACAAGAGGTACTCATCCGCCTGCAGTGCCGTGCACAGGCAATTGCAGGGGCTGCGCCTTGTAAAAACAAGAGGTACTCATCCGCCTGCAGTGCCGTGCACAGGCAATTGCAGGGGCTGCGCCTTGTAAAAACAAGAGGTACTCATCCGCCTGCAGTGCCGTGCACAGGCAATTGCAGGGGCTGCGCCTGGGAAAAAAGCAAGAGGTACTCATCTGCCTGCAGTGCCGTGCACAGGCAATGCAGGGGCTGCGCCTTGTAAAAACAAGAGGTACTCATTCTGCCTGCAGTGCCGTGCACAGGCAATTGCAGGCGCTGCTCCTTGTAAAAACAAGAGGTACTCATCCGCCCGGCAGTGCCGTGCACAGGCATTGCAGGCGCTGCGCCTTGTAAAAACAAGAGGTACTAATCCGCCCTGCAGTGCCGTGCACCAGGCAATTGCAGGGGCTGCGCCTTGTAAAAACAAGAGGATTTTATCCGCCTGCAGTGCCGTGCACAGGCAATTGCAGGGGCTGCGCCTTGTAAACAAAAGTACTCATTCCTGCAGTGCCAGTGCACAGGCATTGCAGGGTCGCGCCTTGCAAAAACAAGATGTACTCATCCCGCCTGCAGTGCCGTGCAACAGAAATTGCAGGTGCTGCGCCTTGTAAAAACAAGAGGTACTCATCCGCCTGCAGTGCCGTGCACAG